>NC_056737.1:261019936-261042203 GCF_019279795.1 Protopterus annectens
TTGTATACCCACAAGCATTGTGAAATTAAACATATTAGAAACGTGCGCTTTCTCTCTCCTTTCTTTTCCATTTAACCAGACTGAGCCACAGCAACGCGTGGCCGGGTACAGCTAGTATGTATGTGTATATATCTGTGTGTGTGTGTGTGTGTGTGTGTGTGTGTGTGTGTGTGTGTGTGTGTGTGTGTATATATATATATATATATATATATATATATATATATATATATATATATGTGCGTGTGTATAAATAAATACCAAACTTCGAAAAAGTATACCAAAAACCATAAGCTGTGGCCATTATATAATGACACTGTAGGCGTTTCAGAAAATTAAGCTTTCGTTCTTTATGGTTGTTAGAACGTCATCAGAATATAATACCGGTAACTGTAGTACAGCTATTAAAGCGCTACAGAGCATGTGATATTACAGTAACCAATATAATGTCATCAGACTTTGCTTACAGTAACCAATAAACGGAGTAATATTTTGAAATGTGCCAATGAATGACAGAAACATGAATAAAATTGTAGTGCTAGTAAATACATTATTCATTAACTTAGCCACTTGAGAGCACATTTAATATAAGTGGTTTAATTTAATCCTGGTAAAGCTTCAGAATTAAGCAGTAACTGCCACTTAGTTCTTTCACTTTGAGAAGTAAATTAGTATCCCCAAAAAATAAAATCAACTTGCTCTAACACAATAAACTGACACTGTATAAAATTATGACAAATGGAGCAATGTTTTGCTAAAGCATTGTTCATATTTTGCGATCTTATAGCTCCTAAATGTTCCTTAATACGATCTGAAAGTTTAGATGACGTTTTACCTACATAAAAACATAAACAAGAACTAGAAATACTAGCATATACTACAGAGGAAGAGTGACAGGTAAAATGTTTATGAAATGAGACGGTGTATTGGCAATGAGAAAAAGTGAAGTTATTACCAACATAAATGTATTGGGCAAACTTACAAATCTGTTACATCTGTACATGCCTGCATTATCAGAAGTGGTGTATTGCATGTTAATTAGAAATTGTCTTTCTCTCTCTCTCTCTCTCAATAAACTGCATATGTTTCTGGTCCTTTTAAAAGTAAAAGCAGGAGAAGAACCAAGTGTGCTACCTACTTGTTGAGAATCTGTTAAAATGTCCCAGTTTGTAATAATCTGTCTGATATTGGCCATATCTCTGGAAATTGGTAAAGGAAAGCTCAAAGTTTTGTTTCAATTGGTATTCTTGGGTAAAGGACGAAAACCATATTTGAAGATAGAGAAATATTTAATGCATCTATTAGCAACTACCTCATGTAGTAAATTAAGTAGGTTGTGTGGGTAGTTTCTCATGTAAAAAATAGCTTGTGTCTTGAACTCATTGTCGTGATTTTTCAGTCTGGAAATACGCATGAGCTGTCCTTTGACTAGATTATTTTTCATAAAATATGGATAATGGCTTGTGTGATCTAAGAAATTATTCTTGTATGTATCCTTTCTGTGTACAGTGGACAATAATTCACCAGAAGTGAGATGTTCAGTGTGTGTCCAAGAAGTTAAAAGCATGACCCTTACTAGAAACTGTAAGGTTAAGAAACCCAGTAGTAGTTTGTAGCTCCGATCTGAATGAGTTTAGGCTGTCATTACCTCTCCATGCAAATACAATATCATCTATATAAAAAAAAAAAAGCATGTTCATAGTTTGTTAGATACAGATTCAAGTTCCCATTTGCTAATGACTGTATTAGCAAAGGCTGGGGCAATTTTGGATCCCATCACTACACCTTTTATTTCTTGGTAGATGTTTTAAAGTAGAAAAAAATATTATTCAGTATGATATAGATTAGGAATGCAAATTTTTACCCTGGTTTAAATGATCTCACATCCATATTTTCAGTTTTAAAGGAAAGGGCTAATCAAATTGGATAGTGTTTATAGCCCCATTTGAAGGCATGTTTTAGTTTATTGACACTGGCATATCAGCTGTTTTTGAACTGAATACACTTTCACAAATATGCATTTTACACAGACAAAACTTTATATTGGATTGATGAAATTATGAATTACATGAACATGTGTGTGTGTGTGTGTGTATATATATATATATATATATATATATATATATATATATATATATATATATATATATATATATATAAAATACAATTTTTTTTAAAAATGTATGAATTTTATTCCGTGCATATATATTTTATGCTCAGAATTTAACATTTGTTGTACTTGGTCCTTTAAATGTTCATAGGCTGACTGATTAGTTAATTGATTGGTTTGCAGTTATTTGGTGGGAGAGTGTTTTAAATGTGGAGTATATTCTTGGTCAGTTCTGAAGTCATTTTATGGTGATGAAAGCGCTTAACATGAATTACTTTGGATGATTTTATTTGTTTTTATTAAAAAATTTCTGCGGTCCCTATGGTGGGTTTTTTTCTTTGGTTCATTGTCTTTTCTGCACCAACACACCTATTTTTTGTTTTTTCTCGTATCTTGTGGTGTGGAGACCTATGGATCCTTTGAACTCTTCTAATACATTAGCCGAGGTGAAACCTGTGCAGGCAGGGGTGATCGGCGACCTAAAAAGGTAAGTCACGGAGCTGAGAGGAGAGGTCTCGAAACTGTTGGAACTGTTTTTCTAGCTATGGGGCACAAACCGGCTATTTTTGAACCCCAGAGATGGTTACCAGCAGTGAGATATGGAATGCAGGCTCCTATGTAGAAGAGAAAACCCCCATTCTTTCCGATGGAGAGGTCCATGAACAAAGGAAACGTCATGATGTCATCACGGCTGCTTTATTTCATCAAGGTAGCCGTAACATACGGGAGCATGTTAATCAACAGGGCCAAGGCTTTTCAAATTTTCAGCAGACAGTCCATACCCCTGACCAACGGAGCTGTTTATCATGGCTAGGACATTGAAGTTATTCAGGTTGAGGACGGTATGCTGGCAGGGAGTCTGCATCCAGGACATCAAAAAAAGGTATTGTAAATACCAAGTCCTTGCAGGTTGTTCCTTTGGGGACTGTGAAGTCTAATAGTGTTCATCATGTTAGTGGAACGGCTCCTTCTTTGGTAGAGGATGCTGGTATGCTTAAGAAGTTTTGATAATTTGTTGAAAGAATTATAATTTTCAGGAAGTGAAAAACGTTAATGAGAAAGTGAACAATGTGATTTCTTCTATTCCCATTTTTTTGCTTTTGAAAAGGAACTTTACAAATATAAAACATTGCAGATTGAAACTATGTATTTTAATGTGTATTCGTCTGAAAATTGTACCACAAGGTTTACTTGTTTTTAAATTTCCCTTTGGTCTATATTATGACACTGATATTAATGATTTTGGGGACCTGTTTTTTTACAAATGGGGCCTGGAATTGTTGGAAAAGGTGTTTTTTTTTTTTTTTAATCAGGACCAAATTAAAGGAATATTGAAAAATGAGTTGGATAGAATGAATAAAAGCATATTGGAGGACTTGTTCCAACAATATGAAGGATTGTATGCTAAAGTAATTAACAGGGTGGAAAACAAGTGTAATGGACAGTTTCCAAGACAAAACGTAAATTAAACAGAGCTGTACAACAATATGAACTCCATGAGGTTTGCCCCATTAATAAAATCCTATAAAAAGAGAAATGTAGATGTGAGGGAGAATGAAAAATCCCACTTTGATTCAGTTCAAGGTGAAGCTTATGAAGGTGATGAAGGGGTTGAGGACTAATGAGTACAGGTGGGAGCAATAACTCTATTATGGGGGATTTTCAAGTTCCCAGATGCTCGAAAAGAATAGCCAGCAGAAATATGGAAAGGAAATATGCACATTATCAGGGGGAATCTATGGAAAGGATTTGGCAACCGGGGAGGGGCAGGAATTGTTATTGAACAGAGATGAAACGACTAGTGACCATATTAATTCTTATTGTGGGTCCAACATTTACAATTATACCTCTAAGAAAATTAAAAAGGAATTTTTTACTTTATTCTCCAAGGGGTTTAAGTTTGTCCCCACACAAGTTCCAGATTTAGCTGAGGTCATAGTGAATGTACATTTTTATACTAGAAAGTAAAATTTTCAGATCATGTTCCTTGGGACCAGGCCTGATTCCACTAGTTTCTACCAAGGAGGTGGTGGGGTCAAGAAAAATAGTACATAGTACATACAACCCACCTTTAACACCCCCTGATAAGTACCTATGAAAAGGTTGTTAAGGAGGAAATATAAGATTTATGGGCAGAAGAAGAGGTTTTATTCTAACCTGAATTTACAGAGGAAAGGACTTTATTGAAGGAATTGAAGGCTGATAGGACCCTTAGGATTATGACCCCAGACAAAGGGGGTGGCAATAGTTCTTTTTAATGCTGACTATTATCATGCAGGGGATGCTATTTTTCTGAAAATAATTACCTCCCAGGTTTCAGAAAACCAAATTTAACATAGCTTATCAACATATAGATGGTTACTTGGAGGAATATTTATTAGGACAAACCATTTCGTTTGAAACCCACAATTTCTTGTTAATGCATATCCTAAGGTTCCTGCCTTTTTTGGTATACCTAAAATCCACAATTTATTCTCCACCATTTAGACCTGTTGTAGCGGCCAGTGGGTCTAAAACGCACAAGCTGGCTGTCTTTGTGGATAAAACTTGTAGACATACTTTGGAAGGGATACCACATATTCTTAAGGATTCATGGGACTGTTTGGGACAGTTAAAACCAGAGTTATGGTCTGATGTTTTTTAACTGTAGACATTCAGGACTTATTTACAGGTATACCTAGGACTGAAGGGATAGAACTTTTTGAAGATGTTTTACAGACTTGCTCCACTTTAGATCATGGACAACTCCAACTGGTTTGTGAAATTATGGCCCATGTTTTAGATAACTTTATATATTCTGAGGGTGAGTACTACCAACAAATCAGGGGTGTTGCCATGGGAGCGGCCTGTGCCCCTTTGTATGCCAACTTGGTCCTGTTTGGCTGGGAAGTATGATGGGTGTTTAATAGTAAATTTTCGGGCTGATATACTCGTGTATCAAAGATTTTTGGATAATATTTTTGTTGTATGGAAGGGGAAGGAAGACAATATCGCCCTTTTTATGGAATATTTGAATCAAACCACATCATTTTTGAAGTTTACCTATGAGGTGAATAAATTAGAAATTAGCTTTTTGGACGTGAGGATTTCTAAGACCAACCAGGGTTTCAAATCCAATGTATATCGGAAACCAACATTCTGTAATGTTTACCTAAATTGAGTCACCACCCTAGAAATCAGAAAAAAAGCATAGTTAAGGGTCAGGCAGTTAGGGTGGCTAGAATCTTCAGACAGAGAAGATGTAATAAAAGGGCTTGAATTTTTGAAGAACATGTTTTTTGAGAGGGGATACCCCCCCCCCCACATAGAACCCATTGTTGAGGAGGTTCTTGGTGGGAGAAGAGATATAAGCCCCTATTGGGTAGTGATAGTGCCGTGGTTGGATCCAAGATGGATGGAGTTGGGAATGGATAAATCTGGGGATGCACCAGAACAGGACACCCTTCTGAATTCTAATATTAGAAACTACAATCGGGCATGTGTTATTCAACATAGTCCCTTGTCTAATTAGATTAAGCAGATTTTACACACAAACTGAGGTATATTCAAAGTGAATAATGAGGTTTACAAGAAGGTAGGGGAGAGTCCGTGGTGGTGCAGCGGTAGCGTTGTTGCCTCACAGCAAGAGGTTCTCCCGTTCGATTCTCTGCTGGAGTGCCTTCTGTGTGGAGTCTGCATGTCCTCCCCACGGTTGGGTGGGCGTTCGAAAGACATGCGTAAATGGGCGTGCCTTCGTTGAAGGTTGAACGTCGAGCTGGCACCTCGGCATTCGTGAAAATCTAATGCCAATCATTAACGGACCGGAGTTGCGCTGTGGCGACCCCTAAACGGGAAAAGCCGAAAGACCAACAAGAAGGTAGGGGAGAAACCAATTTTTTCTATGAAGGTTGGTAGCAACATTAAGTTAAACTTGGAGAAAACTAGTGGATGGGGGCACACGATGGAGGAAATACTAAACTTTGTGGACATTGTTCATATTGTGGATACATCCTTCAGGTACCCTCGGTAACCTTAAATAATAGAATTGGAAGTGTAATATATTTGAGGAAAGGGAACTGTTATACTAACAAGATAGTCTGTATTGTATTATGTAACACCTGTGATGGGTTCTACATCAGGAAAACAGAGTGTGCCCTGAAATGCAGGATATACGAGCATTTGTATGAAATTAAACATCAAAAGGAAACAAACGCCCTCTATAGACGGTCAGGATTGCAGTGGGATACACTGGTTTCAAGTTTGCCATTGTTGATTCAGTGAGTTTGGATGTGAGGGGGGGGGGGATTGGAAAAATCATTTATATAAAAAGGAATTAATGTGGCAGCTCAGGTTGGCTGCAAATTTTTACCCTGGTTTAAATGATCACATATCCATATTTTCAGTCTTAAAGGAAAGGGCTAATCAAATTAGATAGTGTTTCTAGCCCCATTTTAAGGCATGTTTTAGTTTGACATGGGCATATCAGCTGTTTTTGAACGGAATACACTTTCACAACTATGTATTATTCACAGACCAAGCTTTATATTAGATTGATGAAATTATGAATTACATGAATATATATGATATATGAATTTTTTAAAAAATGTACGAATTTTATTTAATGCATATATATTTTATGCTCAGAATTTAACATTTGTTGTACTTGGTGCTTTAAATGTTCAAAGGCTGACTAAATTAGTTAATTGATTGGTTTGCAGTTATTGGTGGGAGAGTATTTAAATGTGGAGTATAGCCCTGGTAAGTTCTGATGAAGTCATTTTATGGTGATGAAAGTGCTTAACATGAATTACTTTGGATGATTTTATTTATTTTATTAAAAAGTTTCTACGGTCCCTTTGGTGCTTTTTTCCTTCGGTTCATTGTAGAATAAATGTCCTCCCTTATGGGGAATATTAGTGTATAATGCTTCAATGTCCATAGTGACAAATGTACAGTCTAAGTCTTTTTATCTCATATAACTTTTAAAAATGCCCAAGAATCTCTTAGGTTTTTATATATATATATATATATATATATATATATATATATATATATATATATATATATATAGTGTTTTGTACTAGTGCATTAAGAATAGCATCAAGAAATTCTGCTATTTTTTTTCTGTTTTCGTTTTTTATTGGAAATATGTCTAAATGGTGGGTTGCTTTTATTTTTATGAATCTTGGCTATAGCAAAAAGCTTTCCTAAATTTGGTGAGTGTACTTGCATGAAAATATATTCATCAAGTGCACTTGCATGAAGATATATTCATCATTGGAAATAGCATTATCAGTTTATAGTTGTTTTAGAGTTTTAGCTATAGCTAAGAAATGTTTATTCATTATTTTGATATCGACTAACTGAAAGAAATGGAGTATTTTCTATTTTTTCTGTGTAATCACTTTGTTCCATTAGGACTAGACCAGTCACTTTATCTGCACGCATAATGCGTAAAGTTTTGTCTGTCAATTCGGCAAGTGCTGATCTTTTAGCCGATGTATTATTAATGTCATTTATGTTCATTTGTAGAATAACACATTTTTCTGATATCGCTCTCAGTTTCATAAACATATGTATAGAATTATTTAAAGTAGGCTTGAACAGGCTTTTAGGTGTATTAGTTTTGAAAGATGTAGTGTGTACATCATTTAGTATCGGAGTCAGAGTTGTTAGTGTGTGTTGTGTCACTGTGAAGAAGTTGCAAGTTTAATTTCTAGCAGATAAGCATAAATCCAGTAAAATATCTGATAACTTTGCCCTTTGTGCAGGTATAAACTTTAGTCCTTTTTTTAGAATGGAGATGTGGTCATTGGAAAAGTTCCTGTTGGATTTATAACGGCAACATTAATTTGTTGTAAGGGCTTACTTATGTTAACTACAGAATCATTAGAATTGTTGGGTTCTGTCTGTAGTGGTGCAGTGTATGTATGCAAATTTTGTACAGTATAGTCTGCTAGTGAAGTTATTTTGTACAGTAGATACTCTGCTAGTAACTTTTGCATTTTGTACAGTAGGTAGTCTTAAAGTTTAGTATTTTTTTTACAGTAGGTAGTCTGGTAAAGTCATTACAATTAGTAACATAGTTAACAAGGATCAGTGTTTGATTTGTGAATTTTGTACATTGTCTGTTATTTAAACCGTCTTGATATTATGGCTCAGTTGTTTTGTTTCAAATGTACATCACTAGATAAGTGACTATTATCCTGGTACTTTTATTAGTTCATAGTGTATTAGATGAAGAAAACCCTATTTAATTGCGCAGGAAACTCCTGGTGATTTATCCTGGAGCCAAGGTATTGATATCTGCGCATACCGCAACCTCTGGAAACTCCTCTCCCTCTTCCTTTTAAATTCTCTTTTCTTCTGCTGGAATCCTTCAGTCCATGCACAGATGTTGCCGTTGTTTGGAGTATTTAATGATTTGTTTTGGTTTGCAGACAAAAAATGAGAAGCGTCATTGTCACGAGTAGTGAATAAAAGATCATTATTAACCGTGGTGTTAGCATTAGTATTTGCTTCATTGCGATGTGTGAGCAGTGTGTCAGTTAAAGGGTCCATAGTTTCAGCTGGGTGGTTGCCATGGTGATGAGAAAGCAACAAGATGTAGTTATGCTGTTGACAGTTACACCTCCTGTTGCTACTGTAAACAACTGATCTCCTTTTGCGTGGATACATAACACCAGTAGCCACTGCAGCAGTAGAAGCAGTAAATTCCCTTCTGTTTGGCTTATAGAGTACACTGATTAATTATGGTGTGGCCTAATGTTTAAGTTGTTTGCCTTACAAACACAAGGTGCAGGGTTTGAGTCTCACATGGGATAATTGTCTAGGCTTAAAATGGCTCGCAAGGGCAGTTAGCTTAGTACTAATCTATGAACATATCTCTCTCATTTGTTTTTTCCTTGACATCAGTGTAGAGAGAATGTCTGTTAATTATTTGATACATGCCACTATGTAAATGCTCATTGAAAAGCAAACCGCCAAACCCGGAATCTCGACTGTTACACAATATTGACCCAAACAATCGGCATGTTTGAGTCAACATTGTCACCGAAAATATCCCATGATATCCCTACAGGAGACCCCCACACTCCCTGATAATAAATTCCACCTCCAAGATCACACTACAGTGAAGATGTGGATCAATTTCCAATACCCACTATACCACGCTCTGTGCAATTTGTCGAACACACTAATGCAGCATTGCATTCGCATAAGTGTTCTACCCCATATACTTGACATTGTATAAACGACAATCTGATTTTCAGCAGCATACGTGCTGACAGCTTGTCGTTCACACAACTGATAGACACGCAGACATCTATATGGTTTACTATATAATGTATACAAGCACATGTATGTATGTGTATATACACACAACCGTATGTGTGTTTCTATATATACGCACACACACACATGTATATATATATATATATATATATGTATATATATATATATATATATGTGTGTGTGTATGTGTGTATATATATATATATATATATATATATATATATGTGTGTGTATGTGTATATATATATATATATATATATATATATATATATATATATATATATATATATATATAATTTGAGACTTGTTCTCCACTGCACTTGACAGCCGTGAAAGTCACAACTGTAATCTGAATCCCCCACTCCAACACATCTTCACAGATTAGTACAGTATGGGGATTTCCCTGAAAGTATTTATAAAAAAAAAAATTAGCAAGCATTAATAGGTTTCACTTTGGTTTGCCTGTAATGCGGTGAATATAGATTCAAAACTTTACCTAGTTCTTGATATGTAATGCATCAGACAGAAGGCATTCTGTTAATATCCCGAGGTGTTTTTCTAGAAATGCAAGTGAAATCCTGTTTATAGGAGAAAAACAAGCTGATGTATAATGAAGTTTGAATATATATTTTTTAAAGAAGTTTCAATATATATTTTTAAATAAGGTTGAATATATATGTTTTTAAAGCAGAACCAAGTTATCTTCATCGCATAAAGATGTTGATTTGAAAATGTCTCCTATTAATCCAGGAGCATGTTTTCCTAATATTTACATGGTTACAAAAAGAGATAAGTATTTCCAGGTTTAGTCTCCATCTAAAGTGACTCCGGTAAGAAACAGATGTGATAACTGGCCTTTTGAAATGCATTGCTTCACCTGTATTATGACAAAAGTTCAAGATGTTCTTCATCTCACATTGCTGCAGTCCTTACACTTGGGTAGTCCGCTGTCCTCGGTCGGCCCGAATATCAAAGTATAAGGCTGACGTCGGTCAAGGCGCATTTGACTGACATCAGGACGTCAGGGTACAAATGCGCATGACCGACGTCATATCCTCAGTCTTTTTTGCCGCATGGTCCGATGCAGAAGCAGCATTGCAAGTGCCGGTTGGCGTTCTGAGATTTTTCGATTTCGAAGTTTCAGACCGAGTTCAAAGTTGGCTAAGTACCCCGTTGGGGAATATTTTAGTTTTTTCTTGCCTCAGTGATTTACCGGATGTCAGAAAAAGTCAATAATTGCATTTCTTGTGGGAAACAGATACCGCATAGAGATTATCATACTTTGTGTATTCCTTGCTTAGGGCCTGAGCACCACGTTGTTGGCTGTCGCTCTTGTGCTAGATTTAATAAACGCACTATTAAGAGGAGATTGGATTGTGCACGGTTAGTCTTTGGGAAGCGGTGCAATTATAAAATGCCATCGGATGCTCCGACGCCCGCTTCTACAAAGAAGCGCAAGGACAAAGCAGTTAAGCCTAGGCTGGAAGAACCGTCTGTACCGGACGCCGGTTCTTTAGAGGTGTCGGTGGAGCCGGTGGCTCCACCGGAGGTTTCTTTGTGTTCCCAGGGTGAGACTTTAGTATTGCAAGATGTGGCCTCTCAGGAGGCAAGTCAAGCTGAGGGGGCTTCTCAGGTTACTATACTCCCCTCCCTTCCAAGGGTGGCTAGGCCCTCTCCTTCTGTTTCTAAGGCTTCTCCCAGGGGCAGGCCAGGTTTAGCTTCAGTTGGTGTTACCCCTAGCTCTTCAGGTACTGTGCCCAAGAAGCATATGCTTAAAATGGCAGAAGATTTGATTACTTTGATTAGGGGTTCTATGCCCCCTCCTGATAAGAGGCCTAGGGTGGAGCCTGAGCTGGGGGTTTTGAGCAGGCTTCAGATGTGTCAGAGTCTTGGCTGAAGACTTGCAGGAGTACTCTCCTTATTCTGATTCTGATGTGGATGATTCTACTCCTTCTGCTTCTCCTCCTGAGGATTTTTCTTTTCAGAAACTCTTCATTCCATGAGGGAGCATTTTAAGTGGCAAGGTCAGGACCTCTCTGATTCCAGGAAAAGGCTTGGGAATTTTTTTTACCCCAGCATAGGCCTTTGGCTATACCTCCTGTTTTGGATGTAGTGGAAGATGTTTTTACAGAGGCTTCCCTTAATCCTGATTCTTTGCCTCCTGCTCCTGTTAAGCCGGATAGGTATTACAGGGTGCCTGAAGCTCATAAGTATCTTTTAAGAGTCCTAGGGCAGACCCAGAAACTGTTAGCCAGGGGCCTAAAGGTGTTAAGGCTTCTGTTGTTAAGAATCCGGTTCCTGCAGACAAAGAGGCTAGGGCCTTGGATAGATGGGGAAAGAAAGTTTATACTTCTTCCACTCTTGCTATGAGGGCTTTGAATTGCCAGTTTCACATGTTGAAATACCAAAACTATCTCCTTTCACAATTAAAGTCTAAGGTTGATGCTCTGGCAGTAGGTATTGATTGTAAAGAGTTGCAAGATTTAGTGCATGTTTCTGAACAGGTGGGTAAGCATTCTTTGCAATTTGGTTTTGATGCTGTACAGGCCTCGTCTAGGGTGGCTGCCACTGGGTCAGTTCTTCGCAGGCACGCCTGGCTAAGGGATCAAAATTTGTCTGAACATGTTAAAACAAGGATTTTAGATGCTCCTTTACAATCTGACGTGTTGTTTGGTCCTCCTGTTGAGGCAGTTTTAAAGAAAATGGAAGACAAAGCAAAGTCTATGCAGACTGTTAAAGATTTTTGCAGGTTCAGCCTCCAAAGTTTAGCAGAAATTGGCCTGCTAAAGGGTGGACGTATCCTTCTTATGATTCCCAGTCTAGGGGTAGATCTAGGCGTGGTAGGGGCAGAGCTCAGGGCTCTTTCAGGCCTAGAACAGGGAGTTCTCCTGCACAGTCTTCAGGTGAGGGCAGGGGTCAGTCCTTTCGTAAACAGACCCAATGACCTACCTTTTCAGCTGCCAGAGCCTTCTCGTCTGGCAGCACCTTTGGGAGGAAGGTTGGCACTTTTCAAAGAAAATTGGAGTTTAATTACCCAAGACAAATGGGTATTGGATATCATACACCAAGGTTACAGGTTTTATTTCCATACCTTGCCTCCGTTCAGGGGCATGCCAGACGTTCCTCCTCAACAAAGAATAGAGGCACACAAACAAATTTCTCTGTTACTTCAACTAGGGGCCATACAGCCGGTCCCTATGCCAGAAGTGGGCCTAGGATTTTATTCTCGCCTGTTCCTAGTACCAAAGAAGGGGAACACGTGGAGACCAATTTTGGATCTATCTATCCTCAACACTTATCTGGACATTCCCAAGTTCAAAATGTTGACGTTACAACAGCTTTTGCCTCTGCTGGGCAAAGATCATTGGATGGTAACTTTGGATCTCAAGGAGGCTTACCTTCATGTTCCTATCAGACTAAGTTGCAGGAAGTATCTGCGTTTTCGAGCTGGGACTTTTCACTATCAGTTCTCTGCATTGCCCTTTGGCTTATCTACTGCCCAGAGTGTTCACAAAAGTTCTGGCTCCAGTGATAGCTTTCTTCAGGCTGAAAGGAATACAGATCTATCCTTATTTGGACGACTGCCTGATTCTGGCTCAAGGAAGGGAAGAGCTTCTTCGTCATTTGGAATATGTGATAGCAGTGCTAAGATGCCTAGGGTATTCTGTGAGCGAAATAAAGTCCAGTCTAGTACCCTCTCAAGACATGTGCTTTCTGGGTGTGAGACTGAATACAGCATCCCAGATGGCCTTTTAACCCCGGACAAACAAAAGAGTCTATCCCTTTACTTCCATCAGCTATCTCATCAGTCCGGCTGACTGCAAGGACAGTCCTTCAAGCCTTAGGGTTCATGGCATCTTGTATTCTGGTGCTTCCCAATGCCAAACTGCATATGAGGAAGCTACAATGGTATCTCAAAAATGTATGGACACAGCACTGCCAGGATCTAGACACTGTCATTCAAATAATACCTTGCATTCAAAAGGAATTTTTGTGGTGGGCTCAGGAATGTCACCTAAACAAGGGACTCTCTGTGACCCGGCCAGAGGCGAGTCAGATTTTAATGACAGATGCCTCAGACAAAGCTTGGGGAGCTCATCTAAATGGAAAGTGGATACAAGACAAGTGGCCTGCCAGACTACAGCATCTACATATCAATCTAAAGGAGATGTTAGCAGTCCAGTTTGCATTAATAGCTTTCAAGGATTTACTTCTTCCAGGGCAGGTGTTGATTCTAACAGACAACACAACTGTCATGTGGTAAATCAACAAGCAAGGGGGAACGCATTCTTATCCTCTATGCAGGCAAGCAATGATTTTGTGGGAGACTGCTCTCAATTTACAACTCAATCTTCAGGCAAGGTTTCTGCCAGGAGCACAGAACTCCTTAGCAGATGTGTTGAGCAGGCAATTATGGATCCCCATGAGTGGAAATTGGATCCTCATGTGTTTCAGAAATTGACAGTGTCATGGGGAACTCCAGACATAGATCTGTTCGCTTCTCCACTAAACCATCAGCTGCCAAAGTTTTGCACAAAAGGTTTCATCCCACAGCTTGGAAAGTGGATGCTCTTTCTTTCAATTGGAGCAATCTTCATGTGTATGCCTTTCCGCCTCTGCCTCTCCTCCCAAAGGTACTTCTAAAGGTCAGACAGGACAAGCCAAGGATGATTTTAATAGCTCCAGATTGGCCTCGACAGCACTGGTACCCATTACTGAGAAGTCTGGTGCGGAAGCCTCCATGGCCTTTGCCTTCGATTCCACACCTGTTGTCACAGGAGGACAGCCATTTGCTCAATGTCAAACTTCACTCTCTTCACCTAACAGCCTGGCATATTCTGTTTTGAACCATAAAGGGTCTCAACTTCCACAACAAGTTTTGAATGTGATTTTGGAAGCTAGAAGGCCTAGTACAAGGAAAGTGTACGCAGATAAATGGCAGAGATTTTTATTTTGGAGCGCAGCAAAAGATTTTGATGTTTCGGAGCCTAATTTGAGTGTGGCTCTTCAATAACTTACTGAGTTACTGGACAAAGGTTTGTCTTTCTCTTCTATTAAGGTTCATGCTGCAGCAATTTCGGCTCACTATGATTGTGACCCACCATTGTTTTCTCATCCTTTGTTCAAGCAATTTCTTAGAGGGGCAAAGAATATAAGACCCCCACGAAGAGCTCCTACTCCTGCTTGGGATCTCAATTTTGTGTTGGAGAAACTCACTCTACAACCTTTTGAGCCTGCAGCTACTTCTGAGTTGAAATATTTGTCATGGAAGACTGCTTTTTTGTTGGCAATTACTTCTGCAAGAAGGGTTTCTGAATTGCAGGCCCTTATGGCGGTTGAGCCTTTCTTGATTTTCCATAAGGATAGGGTATCATTACGTACTAATCCTTCCTTTATGCCTAAGGTGGTTTCTAGTGTGGCTTTAAACCAAACTATTCATTTGCCTACTTTTATGCAAATCCCCAAAATAAAGGGGAAAAGATTTTGCACACTTTAGATGTACACAGGCAGTTGCGATATTATTTGGACAGAACTAAAGGGTTCAGGCAATCTCAGCAGTTGTTTGTTTCTTTTGCTTTGAGTTCTCAGGGCAAGCCTGTGTCAAAACAAACTATTTCTAAGTGGATTGGGTTTTGCATTGCTTTCTGTTATTCCCATCATGGCAAGGAGATTCCAGCTGGGATTAGGCCTCATTCCACTAGGGCTACTGCCACTTCAACAGCTTTTGAGGAGTGGCAACCAAGGATATTTTGGAGGCAGCTACTTGGAGTTCAGTGCATACTTTCTCTAGGCATTATCACCTGCCACTTTACTCTAAATCCAGGGCTGGTTTTGCCACTGCTGTTTTGCAGGGCATCTTGGCAGCTCCTGCTTCCTTGTAGTTAGCCATCCTCCCTTACCTCTGCTTTGGGATTCTACCCAAGTGTAAGGACTGCAGCAATGTGAGATGAAGAACATAGTACAGTTTTGTACCTACCATAAATGTAGATGTTCAAGATCCACATTGCTGCAGTCCAATCTCCTCCCTCCTTCCCTCTGTAGTTAGAGGTGGTTGTGTGGGTTGGGTTGTACATATTGTGTATTTTGTATATATTGTACATATAGTTAGTGCAAGGGTGGTGGGTTGGTTGTTTGCTGTCTTTTGGTTTTGACCTTTATTTGTAGGGTCTTCTGACATCTGGGGCAAGAAAAGACTGAGGATATGACGTCGGTCATGCGCATTTGTACCCTGACGTCCTGATGTCAGTCAAATGCGCCTTGACCGACGTCAGCCTTATACTTTGATATTCGGGCCGACCGAGGACAGCGGACTACCCAAGTGTAAGGACTGCAGCAATGTGGATCTTCGAACATTTACATTTATGGTAGGTACAAAACTGTACTTTAACTTGTCAGCCCAAGAAGAAAACTGATGTAGTTCTGTTACTGGTGTATAATCCCCTTGCAGTCTAGCATAAAAACGTACTGTGCAATCATCTCTATACTTTGCCTGCCAGTGGTTTTTATTAATAGAATTTCTTGAAACACCAGATTAAACAAAAAGGGTCCAACCAGTGGGACTGAAAAAGATAGCACTGGTAAATAATTAGAAGGATGATCTTTAATTGTGACATGTTGTATATGATCAGTTATACTGTTAGAACTATGATCCATTTTTGACCAATTGTATTATTTCATAAGCCTTGTAACAACAATTGTGTGAGAGAGTACCAAAGGACTTTTCTAGGTCAATATGTGAGACCATCTCACAATAGCAGAATAAAGTTTCAAGGTCACCTGGTCATAAAACTGATTTTTCAGTGTTGAAACCATGTTGGTTTAGATCAAGGTTCGCTGAATGATTTCCTGTGTCCATAAATAATTTTGACGTAGTTCACTCAAAAAAATTGCATAATATTGATGTGAGGCTAATCGTTATAGATTCATGTTTTCTCCCATTTTATATAAAGGTAAGATCATTTACTTTTTTCCACAATGGCGGTACTACACTGTTAATCGGTATGTTAAAAGCAAATATTATAAATGTAAATTATCTTTCTGCAACCCAGTAAACACGGATAACCAGCACCCATGGGGATAGATAGATTCCGGATAAATGTAGTTTCTGGTTGCTTCAGAGTTACTATGAAAAACTTGACAAATACTGTACCCTATATTATACCATACCAAAATTCTGTACCATATACTATACCATAAACACTGTATTGATTTGATTTTAATATTGAAATACAGTAATTAAAAGCCTAGCTGGAATAATATTTTCAACTTATATTTTCGCTCGAAAGTGTGGTATGCAGAACGGTTTTCAGTGGTATGCTGTGTAGATTGGAATTGATTGAATTGGAGAGAGTGTGTGTGTGTATGTATGAAAGCAGAAGCGAAAGTGTGAGATTTGAGAGATGTATGAAAGCTGACGAGGTTGTGTGTGATTGGAGAGAGGGTGCTCAATCTGATGCAAAGTGAGTGAGTATGGAGCGAGTGACAGCGATTTTTGACTTTTTTGGTTTGACTTGTTCTCAGGTTGGGGAGAAGAGGGAATTTATATCTTCCTTTTTAAAACTCTAAAAACGTAAGTGTTTCGGCGGGGTGGGGGGTGCAACACATGAATAACTTAATTGTTCATACTGTACTGTAATTTCTCTCCCCCCATTCTGGTTGTGTGAGTTCCAGTTAACACAGTTTACTGTATACTGATATTAGGTAAAGGGTGTGAGAAAAATCTATTAAACCAATCTGCTATTTTTTTGGAATCAGATTTAAATGTTCTATTGAATAAATACAGATGAGATTAAGTCTTAATTTTTAAATAAGTTTTAATTGTTCCTGAAAGAAGATAATACGGTTTCAAAATTTAATTTTTAACTGGTACTTAAAGTGAGATAGCTGTAAATGCCACACTTTTACAGCTATCGGATGTTTGACTGCTGTTTATTACAGCCATCAGAACTGGCAGCAAGCCACTGTAGTTAAGTTTGAGAAAAGGCAGACTGGGCCGTTTCAGCAAGCCAAGCAATACATTAAACATTTGTGTGTTCACCATTGTCACAAAATTCAGTGTGTTAACTGTACTCTGATATTAGTACAGTATAAATTACTATTTTTTAATAGAATTCTTTTAACATACACAGAGACTTTAGACGTGCATAAACAGACCTACACAGGTCTAATGACTTCTCATCTGCTATTTGTCAATGGTGTAAAACTGTATAGCTCATCAGATGAGGAACTGAAAGCACAACTGCAGATTGTCAAAACTTTTTCAGATGAAAATGGAATGCCATTTGGTCTTGATAAATGTGCAGAAGGAACCTTTAAAAAAGGAAAACTGCAGCAAGAGGAAAACATCAGTTTGGGACAAGAATGTGATATAAAAGAACGTACAAGAGGGAATGTATAAATACTTGGGAACTGATGAAGGATCAACAATAAAACACGAACAGATGCGAATAAAACTCAGTAAGGAAGAGTTAAATTAATTTTCAGAATAGCATTGACATCTAGGAAAAAAATCCAAGCTATAAATCGATTAGCTCTTCATGAAAAAACTTAAAGTTTTGGAGTGATTGACTGGCCCCAAAAAGTGTTGGATGGATTGGATATTAAAACAAGAAGGATGCTTCATGCTCACCAAATGATTTATAAAAATCAATGTATACCAAGATTATATATTACCCATTCTGAATGTGGGATGGACCTCCTTGAAACTGATTACATGTATAGATCTGCAGTCGTGGGACTGCACACATCTACTTGACCTCACAAGATCCAAATGTAGTGAAAGTTTTGAAACATGAGGCGCATAAATCTAAGCTGATGTCTCTGCTTAATCTAGCAGAAGCATATCTATGTCAAGCAGGAATGGAAGTCAACCAGAAGTGGATAAAAACCAGGCAGCAGCTAAATGTGCCAAAAACCACGAGAGAGAGAATATAAGGTGAAGGACAAGATGAGAAATCAAGAAATGTGGAAAAAACATAAATATAGTTGCAGGTATAGAAAACTTCTGGAAGAGCCTCATGTTGATGAAGAACGAATGCAGGAATGGTTATGGAGAGGTGAATTCAAACCAAGAAATGAAAGGTTAATATTGGCAGCCCAAGATAGTGGGCTACATACATGCTGGTTTACAAAGTCCGTTGAACATGTGGGAGAAACATACAAATGTAGGTTTTGTAAAACCCAATTTGAAACCGTCGAGTCGCACACTTTTTGCTGGTTGTGACACACTAATGGCGGACTGTATACTGAATGGCATGATGATGTGGTGCGACTGTTGCACTGGGGATTGTGCAGACATTCATGGTATCGAAGTGGCTGAAAAACACTGGAAACATGAGCCACAAATGAATCCTATAAAAATGAGGTTTATATCACATGGGCTAACCCATTACCGACAGTTAAAAATATAGATGCTAGAAAACTGGATGTAGTGGTCCAAGAAAAGACAAAAATAGCATTGATAATTGAAATTGCCACTGCCAGTGACCAAAGTGTCTTGCGTACAGAGAGACTGTCATAAAATACCAGGATCTGCAGGCAGAAACCAGAGCCATGTGGAAGAAAGATAGCCAGACAGTTCCAATAGTAGTTGGAGCAACGGGTCTTCATAAAAATTAATTTACAATCGTATTTGGATATTTTACTAATCCATGTAACCCTGTACAAATTGCAGGAGTCCTTACTGGGCACGTTGTGGGTGCTGCGAAGAGCATTACTGGCAGACAGTACTAATTTCATGAACTTTAATCGTGCTTTGACTTGGGAATGGTGTCCATTCCCGTCGTGGTATTAGAAACCCAAAAGACTCCGTCATGGTATTAGAAACCCAAAAGACTTGGAGAAATTAAAGGATAAAAATGCACACATGCACATAAGCTCATACATAGAGCCAAACACAGACTTTAAATGCACACACGCAAGCATTCTGAGCTTTGCGCAGACCTTCAATGATGCATAGGCTTGCTGTTAACCTAGAATGTATAAAAATGCAACATATGAAATATTCTTCTCTAAACCAAGGAAGTAGACCTTTTTCTAAACTAAACACAAAATAATCCTTTAAAATATAAACCTGAGATCAGTTTTTTAAGCAACTCCAGATGGGTCTGTTATTTTCTTGTAATGGATAAGGAAAGAAAAGGGTACCAAAGGATGTAAGCACAAGAGATTTCTGTAATGCTGCTTCATTTCTAAACTTATGTAAACATTTGCAGTTTTCAGTTTTCTTTGTTTGCATATCTGACTTTATATTCATTTGTGATACAAAAATAATTTTGTGATTGGCTTGTAGTACTGTGATACAGAAGGGTTATTAAGTGGGAAGCTAACCAGCCTTAACAGAAAGGGAGGAGACTGTTGTGGGTGGGGAACAAATGAAGGTATTTTACAGACCAACGCAAGTGTAAAAGGGTGAACTATAGATAGTTGGGTACACATTGGGCCTGATGGCAAAAAAAGTTGTTCAGAGTAAGTGACCACTTGCGCTGGGAGCAGGTGTTATGGAATCTGGCCCCAATGTAATCATAAAACAAAAATAGAAAAAGGTCTATACGGAGTAAGTGCACCCAGTAAAAGGCAGCAATAACAAATATAAAGTCAAACAAAAATACCGGGTGCAGAGCAGAGATAGAATTCAGCAGTCAAATTCTTCTGTATAAAGGCAGATGTAAACAATTCTGTCCAACGCCAATATATATACCAAGCATGTAAAAAAGCCGGAACTTCAGGATACCTTTCACGAAATCCACAAAATCCAATATAAGATCAAAATATCTTTATTGCGTGCACATAAAACAACTGGTAAGCGCTTTCGCTTATAGCTTCATCAGACCAATTGTGGTTACAAAAACAGATTTAAATACGGTCTGTGGCGGGAAACTACACTCAACCCTTAAAGGAATATCACTCAAATCTATATATACATTTAATATGCAAGCAACATGACTATTCATAAAAACATATAGAACTAGCATCTAATGCTATCATTTTTAATGACCAAAAATAAACTAATGATAATGATGTTATTGTTAGCACAATAAAAAATCCATTCAACTGATCACAAGCGATACTGCATAAACACACTTAACTAAACAAAATAAAACAAAATACATTGATCAGTGTGGATCCTAAATTCATCATAAAACTAGACACACCACTAAAACATACTTATCTAAAAAAGAATAAAATAGGATATAATGTGGATCGTGAGATCAAGTAAAACCAAAATGTATAGGATATATATATACAAATATATACCATAAAGACCTGTAGGGGGCTATCAATATTCAGATCTTAAGTCTCCTCATTTTCAAAAAAGGTTTAATGGGGACTGTGCCATTCAAGCCTGGTGGAACATCAGCTCTTAATTTGATGATCCAAATGCTTTCCTTGGACTCTGTTAAGTTAGAGACATCCCCACCCCTAGAGGTATCCCACAACCTCTCCATAATCCTGAATTTGAACTTATGTGTAGGATCAGTCTCCTTGACATGTTTGGCCAGGGCATTCCGTAAGGAGGCCTTCCTGATGTGATATACGTGTTCCCGCATCCTATCTCTAAGGCATCTGTTGGTTTTACCAACATAGAATGCGGGACACGTGTTACAAGTAGCTAAGTAAACCACATTGGTGGACATGCAGTTTCCACCTGCCTTCATATAGAAGGTCCCATAGCCTAAGGGATGGACAAATGACATATTCGAGTCAATGTAAGAACAAAAATTACAGTGACCACAAGGAGCAGTAGGATGGCCAACCACTGAACCCATCTCCCTTAACGGCTTAGGGTAACATAGCATTTTCTTAAGGTTCATTTTATTTCTATATATGAACCTGGGTCTCTCTCCAACTATCCGTTGTACTTCGGGGTCTACTGATAAGACGTGCCAGTGGGCACTAATAATGTCCTTAATGGAGCCTATATCTTTGGTATAGAAAACCGAACATGGAACATTGTCTAACGTGTTCGCTTGAGCAACCAGACCGACATCCAATCCATTCACAATCCCTTCTGAGAAGTAGGGAGCCGCTCTTCCTGATCTCAAATCTCCCACCTCTATTAGACCCCTGTTCAGGTCTCTATCAGTATATCCCCTCTGTTTGAACCTAGCAGAAAGATCTTGTATTTCATGCGCAAACTGAGAGTCAATAGGAGTATATCTAGAGGCTCTCATTGCCTGGCCTCGTACTATATTCTTATAGACGAAGCCAGGATGCATGCTAGTACGGTGAAGCATGGCGTTCCTATGACACGGTTTCCTAAACAAACCAGTGTTAAGAATGCCACCATCCAGTTTCTCTATATACACATCCAGGAACGACACTTTATGTGTAGAGGATTCCAATGTAAATTTCAAGTAGCTGGTGCTATCATTCAGCTCCCCAACAAAGCTACCTAATTGTGTATTAGAACCATTCCAGAGGAGGAACAAATCATCCACGAATCGACGATAGAAACACACATGTCTCTTGAACAGTTCACTCCTAAACATCTCTTTAACCTCCCATTCTGCAATAACCAAGTTGGCGTAGCTATTGGCACAGGAAGTGCCCATAGCTACGCCATCTCTTTGGAGGAACAGCTTGTCAATAAAACAGAAGGTATTAGATTCTAACACCACCTTCAACAATTTCATGAATAAATCAATGTCACTAGATGTATAATCAGAAACCCTCCTAAGATAGCTATCCACCATATTCATCCCCTCTTCATTGGGTATCATTGTGAACAGGGATTGAATGTCCATGGTCACTAGTATATAATCGACCTCTACTGTAGTGGAACCTAGAAAACCATACAAATCTAATAGAAACTGTTTGGTGTCTCGTAATATATATGGATTCTGGTCCACTACAGGTCTAAATTTGCTCTCTAGAAACATCGAGTGG
>NC_056737.1:261042703-261067703 GCF_019279795.1 Protopterus annectens
AAGTCCCAAGAAAAGATGGCCCATGGGGTCAATTTTAAACTGCATCAAGGCTAAACGAGAATCTAAAAAATGCTGGAATTTAAATATTCTAACCTTGAAGGCCCTTTGCCTCTCCTCTTATCTCAAACCTGCATGGTTGCCATTAACTTGAAAGAGTCCCACTAACACACTACCTATAGCCAGGACAGATAAAACAGTACCTTGAAGTTAAAGCAGGTAGTGTTTACTACCACTTTACTTTCTTTCCCCTTTTTCTCTGTTGTGTCAAAGGCTATAACAAAGCACCTGGCTGCAGTAATTTCCTATTACAAAACTAAGGGACGTCTCATTTACTGTTACCTGGATTACTGCTTTTCTTTGAACCTGACCATCCAAACTAATGCCCACCTCCCCCTGATTAGTCTCTTAGTGGAATTTTTCTGGATACTGCATGCAAGAAGACCTTTCTCCTCTGAGAAGGTGCTATTCTTGATCTGCGACTTCTCCTCTGTAGCAATTTGATATTCCTGTGCTAGGGAGTTATGTGAAACACTGGGATATATAACCTCTTCAGTTCTAATGATCTCCCTGGCAAGTCTTCACATTGGAAAACTCAGTGCCCAAGGAACAAATATTGCTAGCATGGCCCACTCATTGCAGATTCCACCCCCCCCCCACTACCTGTATGAAGAAAAAACTGTCTTGTTGAATACAAGTTAACATCCCCATGCTGCGCCAGTAATCAAGGAACCTGAACATCACCACTGACACTGGAGAGGGACATGCACTTGGTATAGAAATGGATACACAGTATTTCCAGATGCAGATCTCTGCATCAAGCACAATTTCCCTTAAGAGCACATGTGGCACATACACAGACTGGTGTCTGGGTGTGTGTCTCTGCCTCTCTCCAGGTCCCCAATAAGGCTCCCCACTGGCACTGTGAACGCAGTGCTGTCTCTCTGCCCCAAGCAGCTGACACACACTCAGATTTCATTTTTACATGTGCGCACACACACACACACACACACACACACACACACCTGCTTGAGAGAGGCTGGCACATTACCTATTCTACCAACCTTGTCCAGACACTAAGGTGGATTCACTGCCTCCAGTCTGTTACTGTAAGCCTCTTAATAGGTTATCCAATTATGCTGAGTGAAGTTATCAATGTGAATGGTAATATTGATCAAACAGCAAGGCTTTTAGAAGTGGCCAGAGTTATCAGCAAAAGTGTGCAAATACTCTCAAAGCTTAAATAATTTCTAAAAAGGGCCAGCTACAATGAAACGGTTAAATATATTTAATAAAAAAGCAAGAAAATACAAAATATATATTTGCAGTAAACCACAGAGTTCAAATCACAGGAAATATCGAAAATAACACTACTGGACAGACTCTTACAAATAAAGAAAAACAATCACTAAAGTAAGCTTCACTATATTCCTGATTGAATATAGGAGAATGACTCTTCCCTAAAAACTTGATAGAGCAAGGCACAATGAAATGTGTCAACAGTCTTTTCTAGTCAGGTTCCCCAAAACAGTATACTCAATACTCTGATTGCTTCCTGTAAAAATATATAATATCCAAGATGGCTTGCAGAATGACCTCATGGTCACCTGACTCTAGGTTCTCACAGTATCCCCCTTTGAAGCTGACACAGGAATTTAGCATAGATGGCTGAAATACACACCTGAATGTGTATGGCTGTGCCTGGGGCTTCCTGTCTTTTCACTGAACTAATGAACAAGGGCTTCTTCCAGACCCACCATCTGCAGTCCTCTTCAGCACTGTGGGTTGCCGTTTTAATGGCGTAACAGCTAGTTTACATTTCTCTTTTTTTTTAAAGTAAGCTAGCTGGTTAACCTCTGCTGTCTCAGTATCCTGTATTAAAACGTATATATTTAATTCAATTACAGTAATACATGTACATTTCTTTTCATTCCAGCAGGGTGCACTGTTGACACATTTCTGAGAAGCAAACCTCACAAATAAATCACAAGCACCTGTACAAATAAGTTTGACATACAAATGACAGTTATTTACTGCATCCCCTGCCATACTTCTCCTGGCATGGCTGACATGTGAGACAAATTTCAGAGGTTAAAGCAAATCAGTAATGAATAAATGATGAGAATTTCAAACATTTTGGCAGCCAAGGATCCTGCTTGTCTTCATAGTACTACCATGGTGTGGTACATACATTTTTTGGGTGGGAGGGGGATGCTTGCTAATATCTGCTTTGCAAGTTATGGTGGTACTCAGCCCTGGACTCTGGGGTGTACCCAGACATTCTGACAGAGCATATGAGCAGAACGGCTGTAAACCCTTATAATAAATGGGTGTTGAAGGGGATATATTTCTGGATTTGGCCCATGGGTAGATTTGTCAGAAATGGACCTTTTTGTTTCCCTGGAAAACATATGGCTGAAAAAAATGTTGCAGCAAGACAACAACCAGAGGGACCCGGGCATAAATTTGGCAGGCCTGTTCCTTCAGTCCATATTCTCTCTAATATGGAATACAGAGAGATTGGTCAAATACTACTCTTGGCTCCCTTTAGGTTGTCATTTCATTAGTTTGTCCCCCCTGCTGAGGATGATGGAGCCTATTCTACTTTCTCAGCATGTGAACCAGCGTAAAGATTGCTCATAATCCCATCCCAGAATGCTTTAAGGCTGACCACTTTGTTCATTAGCTGTCATCTCATATCTTTCAAGTTTCTAGCTTAAGGCAGGGTAGGAATCGTACCTGTCAAAATGGAAAAATATTCTCCCTTTGGTGCTGGAGAGTGGGTCTGAACCTTAACCAGATTTCACAGTCCATGATCCTGAAATAGCTATTACTTTTCCAAATCAAGACCATCTTGTACCTCAGTAAAAGGTACACATGTGCAATCTCGGCCTGCCCGACTTTGGATTCCCCTTTGTATCCTTTTAAAGTGGGTCTTACTTTCCCAGTGAGCTTCGGATAAGGTCCCCCACGAGATCTCACTTTTGTGTGATGGAGAAATGAACTTTATTACCTTTTGAGCCAACTGCCTATGCACCCTTCAGATTTGCACAGAAAATTGCCTTTTTAGTGGTCATTGTCTGTCAGAAGGATACTTTTAACTGCAGGCTGTTATGTGTAAACAACCCTCCTCTTTCACAGGAACCAAGGAGTCTCTCTCTCTCCTTGCTACCTTCATGCTTAATGAGATGGCAGACAGTTCTCTAAACCAGGCCATTATCCAGCCTGAGCTTCATTCTACCCCAAAGAAGAGGGAGAGGATCTTGACACATCTATTTTTGCACATGTGACTCAAATTTTGCCTTGAAAGGAGTAGAGTAGAGAGGACATTGGTCCAGCTGTTAATACCCTTTGCAAAAACTTGGGAAATGAGACCATCTCTAAACTGAACATTTATCACATATGTCTTTGGATTTCCTTTTCTTTCCATAAGACTGTTTCTACAAGTCACCACAGCAACTACTGCCTTCCAAAGAGGGGTCAGGACCCAGGCCATCTTGTAAGTGTGGTCATTTGTCTGCATCTTTTCCAGGCATAACTTGGACATTTACCTCTAGAGCTGGAGCAGGAATTACCAAGGCGGTACTAACCACACTTCTCAGGCCAGCTGTTCACTCTTCAAATCTTCCCAAGTGTTATCACTATTGCAACAAGGAAAAGTATGATGAACATAATAGTTATTTAAGGATTTACCATGATTGTATATGTTATTTCCCTGGCTCAGTTTCTTTCCCTTTCCATCTTGGGGATGAGGTGGCTACCACATCACTTAGCTTTCCCTCTTTTTGTTACCTTTATGAATTAGTCCTGTTCCTCCATTAACCTTGTATCTCCAGAAGGAGCTTTAGAGGTCCTTCAGGTTAGACTGACAGTATTGGGAAGGGAAGGGGGGGGGCTATGTTACCTGGACAGTTTATTTTTGCCTCAGCCTGGACCCCTGGAGCTGACAGGGGCAAGAAACCGCTAAACATGGTCTAGATGGACACCCCTTGTAAACACACATGCTCTTGTCAGTGTGGGAGGACATCTGCCCAGCCTGTAGGATCAAAGGTGGAAAACTCTGGAAGACATTCTTGCCATCAGCCATCTGCAGCAGAAGTCCACAGATGTTAACACTACTGCAGCAGTGAACACTTTTGGAAGTCTGCAGTTATGGTAAGTTCTCAACACAAACTGTACTGTCCCTTTCAAGTCCTCAAATATGATTTCTTGTGACTTTTAGAAGATGGCCTTCCTGTTTCTGCAGTTGCATATATGTGTGGGTGGAGGCAAGTTTCAGTAACCTGTTTAAAGCAGTGCACTTTTAGTAGCAAATGCTAGATTATGTACCATTTTATACATTTTTCACATTTTACATTTTTGCTGAAAATGTAACAACAATGCAACCTATTTTACTTCTGATTTGACCAGTTATGTATACTAATTTGGTAAAACTCTAATATAGCTAGTTTATTTTTCAAGGAGCGTAATTTGAAAGCACATTAACATTTTCCCAGATTGTTTTCCCCCAGAGCAGATGAAACAAAGTAGGACATGATTGGAGAAAGTGCCCACTGCTGGACGGTAATGGTGAAGAACTCTGTGGATAATGTACATGGTTACAGTCCACATAATCTAGCGTTAAGGACAAAAGTCACATCTTCCATGAGCAGCAATTGATAAAACCACCTGTACTTCAGAGAGTTTCAGTAAATGCTTGTGTAAGACAGCATCTTATCACACATGCAGTGCATTTACTGAAGCCGAATTTGCAGAACACATTCACAGAGCTTTACACAAGCCTTTACAATCCCCATGTGGAAGATGCGAGACTGGGGACAGGAATGTATGAAGTCAGCTGACCTCAGAGTAGAAGGGTCTTGGAGTTATTAGTCAAGGTGGCCTAGTAGTCTTTGTGATGCTTGTGAGGTGTGTGTATGTACGTACATAAACTGTTTGCAATTCATTGCACAATATATTGATTGAGGTATGGCTACAGAAAGGTGCAACACAATGAACATCAGAAAGAGAACAGATACTTTCTTTGCATAAAAAATGTGCACAACAGATATCCGTGAGTGAAACAGAGTAAAGAATGTGCCATTGAAGAAGCAGCATATATAAAAAATTCTTCCACACTGAATCACTATGAATACTTTCAGCTGATGTCAAGGCAGACGATCAAAAAACTTTTGGAGACCCAGAAAATGCAAAAGATGAATGTCATAACTAGTTTCATGTGCAGTATGATTAACTAGAGGAAATTGCCGGGGCTCTTGGATAAGCTGAAGTCTTTACGGCAGACAAGACAAACTAGGTCCAGATGACTGTGTTGAAGTGAGACATTTATTGTCCATTTGCTACTTTTGAGAGAATTTGGTACACGTAGATCTGTTGGGTAATGTATAGCAGTCGTTTAGATTTATTTGGCTTTTGCCCCTGGGTAGTAGATATAATTTCTGAATGTAGGAGCATAACATTTAAACCTGGGTGGCAGTGAAGCCAACTTGTTGAAGCTTGGTTGATCGTGTTTTAATGGGGACCCATTGAAAACTTGACTTCTCACAGCTGAGATACCTGGAACAGATGAACGTCTAAGTCACCAGCTACAGTACTCTGATTATTGCTACATGCCAAAATATAGCAAACCCGGAATTAGTATATGTAATATGGGTGCTTCATGCTTGAAAGATGACAGTATCTGGTCTTTCACGTCTGGTAGAATGAAATTTAATATGTTGAACTGTAAACTGTCTGTTTCGTGCAGTTAAGGGGCACCTTAAACTTATTTGCACAGCATCATACTGTATGTAAAATTAATCAAGGCTAAGCTCAAAAGCCATGCTGCTAGCTTCATGGCTTGGCACAGAAAAGTGAAGTCCCACACAGTCTGGGATTTTTCTGTAACCCGGACACAAGTGGAAATGGGCAGCTGACACCAACTCACCTGTTTTTTTTTGTTTTTTTTTTTTGGGGGGGGGGGGCAGTCCTGCACATTATAGTGCTAATGAAACGTGTACACAGCGCATACAGATGCAAAACAAAAAGAACAAGTGTCTTTGAAGAAGTTAAGGTATGAGGCAGAGGTATTTTTATGAGGTGGGATATATATACCATTAACAAGACACCAGCAGGTGGTGGTTGTGAGGAACTTTGTTTTGGATCTTAATACAGACTGCTCTGCATGTCCTTCTGAATCCTTAAAATTGCTTCTTTATATTGCCCGTTATAAATGGTGGAAGTTGAACTCTGTGGACATCAAGTTGACTTTCCCGACAGTAATCTGCTTTCTACATCTAAAAATACTAGTCTTTGAAGTTGACAGCGAGGTATTTTGTGTAACAATAAGAATACCATGAAAAAAGGATTTGTATGGTTGTAGTTTCAGAATAGAAAGACTTCTGTGTATTTGGACCACTTGTTGAGAAGGTAATGCTGTTAATTTTTAAGGAATATCCAATAGTGCTCATTGGCTAAATGAGATGAAGTAAAAGTTCCCTGTGGAAGGGGGAGAAGAGTGGCTTAATTGTACCACTTTAAAGAAGCTGATGGCAGTTTAAATTTGTAATGTATGATAAGGCAGTGTACCCTTGTGCATCTCTCTTGTTGGTGATACAGTAGAATATTTACCCCAGGACTGCACCTTGTACAGCAAATGAACAGAGGCAGCTCCCAAATGCTTGATCTTGTGCATAAGTCCTCTCAAATTGTCTATGGTGTAATCCCAGTTATTCTTCTTGGGGATAATATATAATTATTTACTGTGGGACAAGTAAGGCCAGTCTAGCACCAAATGGGATGGGTTAGTTCAAGCACCAAAAGGGAAATTGGTTAGGTTTAAAATGGTTTGCAAGAGCAACTAGCCTTGTACTTATGAACCTATAGAACACTTTAGTGCCAGTTGGAGGACTTGTGTGTCAGCTGGCTGTGCAAAAGACTTGGACCATACTTCAGAATAGAAATATGAACCTCCTTTCTTAATGGCAAAGCTACTTTTAGCAGTTAGAGAACTGAGCTGCAGTAATGCTGTAGTCTGAGAAGCCGTACAGATATGCTCAGTAAAAGTCCCATGTAAACCTTTTCCCAACATAAACAGGGGCACATTCTATTAGATGCAGCTTCCGTCCATGGCAAAATAGGTCATTGATCACAATTAATGGGCCCCGTTTTGCATTCTGAAGTGCATGGCTTTACTTTCTGGGAAGTTGACAGTAAGGCGCTGCCTTTCTTAACTGTAAGAATACCAGCGATGTGCCTCTGGAAAGACCTTTTTCACTGTTACCAGTGTCATCAGAATTTGGGAGTACCAGGTCACCATACATTAATACACCGATTGTAGACAATGGCAGTGAGATGGTGTCACTAAATATCAGAGAGAGAAAAGAGCCAGTATGGATCTCTGTGAGACTTATGATTGTAATAGGTGGGGATGGGGTGACAGGGAGTACTTCACAGCTCCTTTTCTACCCTGCAAGTCCTTTCTCCCAGATAATCCAGAAACCACTGAATTGTTTTCAGGTTAACTACAGGTGACACCAGCTCATTAAGGGGTCCGTTATGTGGCAAGGAGTCCTTTAAGTGAATATAGACAGCACTTGTATGTAAATCATAGACTGGAGTCTACACGTGCTCAGTGAAAGCAAGCTGGTTAGTAGTGCTGCTATAACCTTTCGTGAAACTAGATGTTGCTCACCTTGCGTTGAAACTTTGCTTTACTGTAGGATTGTTGAGAGACAAAGTTGAAGGGGTCAGTAGGACTCTTTGAGTTGCCTAGGTCCACCTTTGAGCAGTAAGGTAATAGTTGCAAAGGCACAGGTCTCTGGGAAGGTGTGTTCATATGCATCCAGCCATTCATCTTTTGCATTACTTTTCCTCCTGAAGGTTATTGGGGTAGCAGGCTGAGCAGGTTAGATCAGATACTGTTGCTTCCTTTTCATCCTTCAAAATTCTCAGAATTGTGGGGCATATTGAGGGGTGTTTACATTTTGAATCTTGCTACAGATTACTTTTAATGTTTTTATCAGAATCATTAAAATTGTTTTAAATGTCATAAATTGTAGAAGTTGACTCTGGCCATCAAGTTGCCTTTCCTGATGGTAATCTTTTATAGATGCCAGAAAAGGCTTTAGTTTTTATAGCTGTTGACAGTAAGGTATTTTGTGTAACCATAAGAATGCCATGAAAAGAAAAGGTGTTCCAGTGTTAATTATTCTCAAACTGTCTCAGTTCTTCTTGTACTGATCTGTACCCTTTGAACCTCCTAGAGGAAGTTATCTGTTTTTCCAGTCCTCTCAGCTTTGAAGGATGTTACTGACTGCAGTTTTCCTGACAGTCAGCAGGTTGCCTCTATATAAAAAAAAAAAAAATCAGATGTGACGTGTAAAGTTCTTAGTATTTAAGATGTTCATCGTGTTACACTGCTGCAGTCATCACACTTGGGTTATCCTGCCGTCAGGCAGTCCCGCATTCGGCCCGAGTTCCAAAGTCTTGGTCCGGCGTCCGTTGCTGTCGCTTCTTCCACGACATCAGTGCACCAGGGGTATATAAGATGCAGCCGACACCATTTTCTTCAGTCTTTCTTGCCGCGCAGTGCCCGATGCAAAAGCAGTTCACAAGTGCCGGTTGGCCGACTCCTGAGATTTTCATTCTGTCTTCTACAAAGCCAAGTACCCCATTGGGGAAACTTTTTCTTGCCTCAGACTGATGTCAGTAAAAGTTAATAATTTTATTTCTTGTGGGAAGCAAATATCTCCTAAGGATTTCCATTCCTATTGTATCCCATGCCTAGGCCCAGACCAATGTCACTGGTTGTCTGTTTTGTGCTAGGTTTAACAAGCACACTATTAAACGTCTGTTTGATTTTGCCCGATATTATTTTGGCACAATATTGAATTACACCATGCCGTCGGAACTACAGACGACCGGAATACACAAAAAGCACAAAGACAAGGACAGGCATCCGAGGGCCAAAACTGACGAAGCCTCTTCTAGGCCAGTCGCCAGTTCTCCGGTTTTCAGCGAGGTGCCTTTGCAGCCCCTGACGACCGCTTCTTTAGAACCACAAGCCACCTCTGACTCCCACGTGGAGATGGCTGGGCCTTCGGATACACCAGACTTGAGACCTACTGAGACTAACCCTTCAGAGGGCTCCAGAGTAGCTGAACAACCCGCAGCTTCACAGGGTATTTTCAGGCCTACTCAGTTAACCATTACATCTTCTGCTAAATCTAAAACAAAGAAACAACTTCAGCATTCACCAGCACAGGCCTCCATGCCTAAGAAATAGATGCTTAAAATGGCCGAAGACCTAATTATTCTGATCAGGGGGTCCCACCCTCCTCCCAATAAATGGCCTAGACAGGATGCAGACTGACTCATCCGACCATGTGTCCATCTCCTCCGATTTATCCTCAGACCAAGGATACTCTCTACCCCCTTATGAGGATTCAGATGCTGAGGAGTCCATTCCTTTAGCCTCTCCACCAGAGGACTACTCCTTTGGGAAAACCTTATATACCGTGCGGGAGCATTTCCATTGGGAGGGCCAGGATTACTCAGAATCCAAGAAAAGGCTTAGAGATTTCCGTTTATTACCTCAACACGGACCCCTTGCTATTCTGCCAGTGTTGGATATTGTGGATGATGTGTATGCTGAATCCAGCTTAAATCCAGATTCTTTACCTCCAGCTCCAGTTAAGCCAGACAGATATTACGGAGTCCCTGACTCTCACAAATTCCTTTATAAAAGCCCTGTTGCTGACCCTGAAACTATTTCCCAGGGTCCCAAAGGGGTAAAGGCCTCTATAGCAAAAAATATAGTCCCCTCTGACAGATTCCAGGGCATTAGACAGATGGGGAAAGAAAGTATACACATCTGCAACTTTAGCAATGAGAGCACTAAATTGCCCGTTTCACATGCTTAAATATCAGCAATATTTGATGTCTCAGTTGAAACAAAAAATGCTTCCAAATTCAGATCTTCCTAAAGATAAGGAAATGCAGGATTTATTGCATGCAGCTGAACAAGTGGGAAAACATACTTTGCAATGTGGTTTTGATTCCTTAGAGGCCTCCTGTAGAGCAGCAGTTACAGGGTTCATCATTAGAAGACATGCTTGGTTAAAAGAACAGACCTTACCAGATCATGTTAAAGCAAAATTATTGGATGCACCTTTGCAGCAGGATGTTTTAGTTGGAGTTAAGGCAGAAGAGGTATTAAAGAAAATGGAGGATAAAGCAAAATCTATGCAAATGGTGAAGGATTTCTTACAGATTCAGCCTCCTCGATTTAGCAGAAATTGGCCAACAAAGAATTGGTCCTTTCCAGTTTCAGACAAACCTCAAAGGGGAAGATACAGACATCCAAGAGGCAGAGGTCAACCACAAGGTACTTGCAGGCCTCGACAATGGGGTGCTTCAACCCAGAAAGAAGGGGAAGACAGGCCTCAACCTTATAAAAAGCAGACCCAATGACTTCCCACTACAGCTGCCAAACATCTCTCTCTTGGCAGCCCCCTTGGGGGGAAAACTGGCACTTTTCAGTCGCAACTGGCAACTAATCACCCAGGACAAATGGGTTCTCAATATTGTGTCTCAAGGTTACAGATTCCACTTTCACACTCTGCCAAGGTTAAAAGGAATGCCAAATCTGCCACCAAATCAATGGGCAGAGGCTCAAAGGCAAATTACAGCACTCATGGACATGAGAGCTATTCAAAAGGTACCAACACAGGAGCAAGGACAAGGATTTTACTCAACACTTTCTGGTGCCCAGAAAGGCCAAAGCCTGGAGGCCCATTCTGGATCTTTCTTCTCTAAATACTTACCTGGATGTTCCAAAATTCAAAATGTTGACACTACAGCAGCTTCTTCCCATGCTGGGCAAGAAAGCTTGGCTCGTAACATTGGACCCCAAGAAGGCATACCTGCATGTTCCTATCAGATAAAATTGCAGAAGATACCTCATATTCTTAGCAGGTTCAATGCACTACCAATTCTTTGCACTGCCCTTTGGCTTATCTACTGCGCCCAAGGTCTTTACAAAATGCCTGGCACCAGTTATTACATTTTGCAGACAAAAAGGAATTCAAATTTACACATATTTGGACAACTGCCTTATTCAAGCAGAGAGCAAAGACATTCTTCTAAAGCATCTGGCGTTTGTAAAAAGAATGCTAATTTGCCTAGGGTACACAGTAAATGAAAAGAAATCAAAACTAGTGCCCTCACAAGAGATAATATTCCTGGGTGCCAGCTTAAATACAACAGCCCAGATGGCTTATCTCACGCCAGACAAGCAAGAAAAACTGACTCAATATTTCCATTTGATGGCAACAAAAACTCAACTCCCTGCAAGAAAAATTCTGCAGACTTGGGTTACATGGCATCTTGCACACTACTAATTCCATATGCAAAACTGCATATGAGGAAACTACAATGGTACCTAAAGAGTATCTGGTCTCAACACTGTCACAGTTTGGAAACAGTAATACCACTTATTCCTTGCCTTCAACAGGAGTTTTGATGGTGGGCTCAAGCCTGTCACCTCAACAAGGGACAGCCTTTCACTTGACCCACAGCCAGGCAAACACTGACAAAAGATGCTTCGGATTACGCCTGGGGAGCACACATGGCAGGAAAATGTATTCGGGGCAAGTAGCCCACAGAACAAAGGCATCTTCACATCAATCAAAAAGAGATGCTAGCTGTACAAGATGCACTTATAGCTTTCAAGGACCTTCTGCATCCAGGACAACTACTTCTAAAGACAGACAACACCACAGTTATGTGGTACATAAACAAACAAGGGGGCACGCATTCATATCCCCTATGCAGACAAGCCATGACCTTGTGGAACACAGCTATAGCCTATCAAGTTCATCTGCAAGCACAGTTCCTGCCAAGAGAGAAAAACACACTGGCAGACGACTTAAGCAGAAACATCATGGATCCGCACGAGTGGAAATTACATCCACAAATATTCAGGATGATAATACAGAAATGGTGGAGCCCAGACATAGATCTGTTCGCATCCCCAATGAATTGCCAGCTACAGAAATTCTGCAGAAGGACTTACTACCCACAAGCATGGAAAGTGGATGCCCTCTCATTCAGCTGGAAAAACCTACAAGTATACGCTTTCCCACCACTGCCTCTCCTTTCAAAGGTACTCATAAAAGCCAGACAAGAAAGGCCAAAGATGATCCTGATTGCCCCAGACTGGCCACGCCAGCACTGGTACCCAATCTTAAAGAACTTACCACAAGGATCACCATGGATTTTACCTCAAATCTCACTTCTCACTCAGCAAAACAATCAGATACTTCATGGCCAGCTCAAGACTTTAAACCTGGCTGCATGGAAGATTCCTTAGTCAAGCAAACAATGCCTCTCTCCAGAGCTGTTATGGATGTCATTCTGGAGGCCAGAAGGCCTAGTACCAGGAAAGCCTATTCGGATAAATGCAAGAGATTCTGTGCCTGGAACCAGGTTCACAACCTTGACCCTCTTGTCCCAAATACTCCTCAGATACTACAATACTTGACTGAGATGCTGGACAAGGGCCTCTCCTTTTCATCCATTAAGATCCATGCATCTGCCATCTCTGCTAATTACAGCAGAGATCCACTAATTTTTTCTCATCCTTTGGTAAAACAGTACCTCAGAGGGGCTAAAAACATAAGACCGCCCCGTAGAGCACCAACTCCAACTTGGGACCTCAACTTTGTCTTGGAGAAATTAACTTTACCTCCTTTTGAGCCAGCCAACTCAGTAGACTTAAAATATGTCTCTTGGAAAACTGCCCTGCTCCTGGCAATAACCTCAGCACGAAGAATTTCGGAATTACAGGCACTAATGGCAGTGAAACCTTTCATCATATTCCACCAAGGCAGGGTGTCTTTAAGAACAAACCCTACTTTTATGCCAAAGGTGGTATCAAGTGTGGCTCTAAACCAAACTATTCACTTGCCAACTTTTTAACCAAATCCACAGAATAAAGGGGAGAGACTACTGCATTCCCTGGACATACACAGGTAGTTACTCTTCTACTTGGACAAAACTAAAGCTTTCGGGAAAAACTGAACAATTATTTGTATCATATGCTGCAGGAACATAGGGAAAAGCCATTTCAAAACAGACCATTTCAAAATGGATGGGCCATTGCATATGTTTCTGCTATACACATGGGAAAACTACACCTAACAACATTAGGTCTCATTCCACCAGGGCAACAGCCACTTCAACTGCCTACCTCAGAGGAGTACCTACCCAAGGACATTTTGGAAACAGCAACTTGGAGTTCTGTACATACCTTCACCAAGCATTACCATCTGCCTCTTTACTCTAAATCCAGAGCTGGCTTTGCCACTGCAGTTCTGTGGGGCTTTATAGCCACCCCTAATGCCTTATAGAACCAGCCACCCTACCTCCTGCTTTGGGATTCTACCCAATTGTGATGACTGCAGCAATGTAACATGATGAACATAGTACAGTTTTGTACCTACCATAAATGTAGATGTTAGAGTGCATACACTGCTGCAGTCCAGGTAACCCTCCCTCCTTCCCCTCTTACTTACCCTAGTATTCTACCCTTTGCTGCCTATGGGAAGTATTTGCGGGTAACAAAGTATTTGATTGCTTTTCTTATGTATGTTTTATTAGCAATTTATATTGCCTACATTTTGGGGGGCGCCTGACAACTGGGGCAAGAAAAACTAAAGAAAATGGCGTCTGCTGCATCTTGTATACCCCTGGCGCACTGACGTCAGGGAAGAAGCGACAGCAACCGATGCCAGACCAAGACTTTGGAACTCGGGCCGACTGCGGGACCGCCTGATGGCAGGATAACCCAAGTGTGATGACTGCAGCAGTGTATACACTCGAACATCTACATTTATGGTAGGTACAAAACTGTACTTTTTTTATACACTCCTCTTAAACCTTATCCAGCAGCTCTAGCTTCAGCTAACCCTTCAGCTGCTAAACACTTAATTCCTACTGTTGCTGATAAGAATGGGAAGATTGAGAAGTATTGTGAAAAGTGTATGCTTGTACAACACTGATTTTTTCAGAATTTTGAATTGTCAGACTCCTATTTGTTCTAATTGTAAAAGCATGAGAAAAGCTGTCTGCAGTTTTCTCTTGTGCAGAAAAATCTACTTTAAATTTTATTTTTTTTGTTAGTCACTTCTCACTGTATACAGTGTGTGTGCAATGATATTCTTCCAGGGCTATGGCCTTTGGTACTGTTTTGAGGCTTCTATGGATGTGTTCTCAAAACCTCCCGGATAACATTATAAAAAAAAATTAAATTCTCCTTTGGCTAGAAATTGTTTTTAGCCCTACTGCTACAGTGGTGATCAAAAAGTGTGGTGAAAGGGATAAGCTGATACAGGAAACTTCTTAATTTTTCAGCTCAAATTTTTCAAGTTTTCTATGGGATTCTGTCCTCATTTTTGTAAGAAAATAAACAATCTCAACAAAATATTGGTAAACAGACGTTTAAGAATAAATGGCAAGAGATTCCAAGAAGAATTCTGGAAATTCCCAAAGCCAAGGACAGTCTAAAGTCAAAAATGGCTTTTAAGAGAGTATATCCTTCCCACCCTGGCAGCCCCTCTTCAGAAAGTCTCCTTTTTTCTCTTTGGCAACTGTTTTAGATATATGGGTTTTGAAGATCATTTGTCATGGTTGCAGATGGCAGTGGATGGAAATCCTCCTTTCCAGGGGTAATTCCTCATCGTCTAGGCCAGACTTTCATCTACGCCTGTCCTTCGTTTCATGCTGACCCAGGTAGTGATGGAACATGTTTCCCCTTTCCTGGAGAGAGATATTTACTCAAGGATGTTTTTAGTGCCAAAGAAAGAAAATGATTGGAGACCATTTCTGGATCTTTCTTTCGTAAAACTGTTTGTGATGCTGCCCAAAGTCATAATATCACTTGACAACCAGGTGCCCAAAGTCATAATGTCACTTGACAACCAGTTAAGTCGTCTTCTGCATTCATTTCCTTGTAATATTCAATTTAAAAGATGCTATTCACATTTCTGTTAATCCAGATTTTAAGGTTGTGTGTCTGGATTACGTTATCATTTCTCTGCTTTACCTTTGGACTGTCCACTGTACCAAGAGTGTTCACAAAGTGTCTAGCTCCAGTTATAGCTCATTGCAGGCTACAGGGTATCTACATTTTTCCATATTTGGATTACTTTCCATATTTAATTACTTTCTTACCTCCTTTTTAGAGTGTTTTTCAAAGTGTCAGTCTCTCTCTCTCATGGGTAAGAGAACTCTTACACAAGCTGGTGTTGACTCCTTGTGAAGGATTGTTTTTGGGGTGTCAGCTAGCCACCACAGTTCAAAGAGCTTTTCTTCCATGGGGAAAAAAATCGAGTTGTATCGAGATCTATTTTTAGAATTTTCCACTTAGACTTTGATCACTGCAAGGGAATACCTCAGGATTTTGGGTCTCGTGGCTTCTGATTTCTCATGATACCCCTGGCAGCACTCCAGATACCACTGTATCTTTTTCATGTGAAGTCTGTCTGGTCCAGCACCAGTGCCCCTTGTCTTAACAGGTCTAGTGTTGGGGCTTGCTGGAAGAGAAATGAGTTGTTGGAGGCGACAGATATCCCTAAATCTAGGTCTCCCCTTCTGTCTCCCTGTTCCAAAGCAGGCAGTCACCACAGATGCCTCAGACTTTGCTTGGGGAGCAGTTTCAGTAAGAATACAAGTGCAAGGTGTATAGGACACCAAGGACATATGAAAGCGCACACACACAAGAGAAACTTGCCCCATCTTTCTGAATAGTCTTTGGTCCTTTGGATGTCTTCAAGTTGTTAGAGACAATACCCGAGTCATGTGGTACATCAGCAAGCCAGACTGAGCCAGGTCGTACCCCGTCTGTGAAGTAACCATGTTATCTTGCAAAATGATTTCACGGCACAGACTTACTATACAGGCAACCTACATTCCATCAGAGCAAAACTGTGTGACAAATAAGCTGAGCAGTGCAAGGGCTGACCCTTGCAAATGGAAACTAGATAGGGGTGTCTTCCAAGATTTGATCCATCTGTGGGGAACTCTTCAAGTAGAATGCTGTTCAAAGAGGCGGTAGAATCAGCTGGCAAGATTCTTCTACAGAACTCCATGCAAGAACGCCTGGAAGATGGATGCCTTTTCTTTCCCGTGGACAGTAATATTTCCAGTGTGCTTTTCCACCCTTTCCAATAATATCCAGGGTACTTTTGAAGATTCAGAAGGACTCGTCATGGTCATTGTGATGGTTCTCTTCTATCCCAGGCAACTGTGGTTCTCCATTCTTTTTGAAATGGCCAGGGGCAATTACCACAAGCTGTCTCACAAACTGGATCTGCTCACACAAGAGCAGGGATGTTTGATATACCTAAACAACAATCAACTTCATTTGACTGCCTGAATGATGGATCTTAATTCCCTTTAAGCAACTGTTTACTGAGGATGTACAGCAGGTACTAAGAGGCAAGAAAGCCTGCTAGTTGAAAATCCTATGTTGGCAAATGGAAAAGGTTTTCTAGTTGGTGCCAACAACATAAACAAAATCACCCATTTAGTACTATTTGTTCCCTGGTTTTACAGTATTTGAGTTACTGCCTGTGCCCTTTCTTAATTCTGTCAATGTTCATTTATCAGCCATTTCAGCATGTCTGCCCATGGATCGTCTTTCAATGCATTTTCATGTCAAAATTTTTTTTCCAAAAAAACCGGTGACCCCTCCCTGGAATCTTTTGTGTTGGAGAAGCTAATAGTTGCAAGATTTGAATCTAGTAACCTGGCTGACTCGAGCTTCTTAACATAGAAAATAGTTTTACTGATTGCTCTGACCTCTTCAAAAAGAGTATACAAGTTGCAAGCTCATGTGGTGAGTCAATGCAATTTCATTTTCCAGTGACTGGGTTTCTTGGAGAACTAATCCTTCCTGTATATCTATAGCTGTGTTTGTTTACTTTATACTAAACTGTCATCTCCCTGTTTATTTCCTGAGCCTAAAACTTAGAGGGAAGTGTACTCTATAAATAACCACAGACCATTCAAGTACTCTTTTTGACAGAAGTAAATCTTTCAGATATTCTGATCAGTTATACATTTCTTGTGAAGGTAATGAGAAAGGAAAACACTATTTCTAAATGATTGTCTAAGGCCATTGCATTTTGTTATACTCGCCACAGCAAAACTGTTCCATCCAGGCATAGTCTAGACCCACTCTACCAGGGCCTTGGCTTCATCTCTGGCTTTTGGGGAAGGGTTGGATTCTAGAAATATTCTAGAAGCAGCAGCTCATTCTCCAGGGGCTCCTGGCCTCTCCTTCCACCTCCCTAAATTTGTAATCTGTGGCAGTCTACCTGTATCATTTTGGGTTCTGCAGCAGTGATCAAAATGAAGAACATAGTACATTTGTGTAAGTAAGCTTGCCATAAGAGTAGATATTTTGAGTGATCACTGTTGCCACTCCCTCCCTCCATCCCCCTTATTTCTTGGTGGTTTGCTTTATGCCAGGGTGTGGTCATTTATTTTTTGTTCTTCCTAGCATTGTCCTTCCAGGGCTCAGCCTCCCTCTCTTGTTGACAGGAAAGCTCTGAAGAGGTTGGTGCCCAAACCTGTCTTTTAGTCAGCTTAGCTTGAGCTGTTGGTCAGCTTTTGAACCTGGCTGGCTGTTGTATCCATGGCAGGGTATAACCCATATAGCTTAGGCTACTGCAGCAGTGATCAGTTTAACATCTACTGTTATGGTAAGTTTGCTTGCACAACTGCACTTCCCAGTCTAATGTAGCTCCTCCAGCAGTATTCTGGACACATTTTTTTCGAATAGAACTTAGACATTACCTTGCAGACCAGGCAGTGAGTCATCTTTACGTAACCAAGAAGAGACATACTAAAGGTAATTTCCTGAAGCCTTTTAAATACTTTTTTCCATGTCTGATTTTTCTTTTGCATGTTATTGTAACTTCTTGCGTCCTTTTACCTGGCTTGTTTGAAAGTTACAGAATGCAGCATTGTATTCAATAATGACTGATCAGTGAAATGTAAAATGTTATCCGCGATCAGATCTGCCAAAGGCTACATAATGTGCTATTTTATCTTTGGCAGGATATGGTCATAGTTTTTGGATGTCAAAGATTGATTCCTGTGTTTGGAACACACTGTTCCTTACCTTTCCCTGAAAATAGAGGCCACTGCCATAGTTTATAAGTGAAGTAAAACTTCTCCTGCTTGCTGCACAGATTTTAAAACCTTGTTGACCATAACACCTTATCAGTATCATGTGACTTTGTTCTCATTGTCTTGCCACTGTGGAGTTGTTCTGCCACAATGTTTCTTACAGAAATTGGCGCAATTGTTTACATTTTCTTGGACAGCCTCTTGAAAAGGAAGATATTTCCATAAGCTTCATGAGTTCTTTGAAGTATTCCTTTCTAATGTAGCTAACTAGTCCATACAAATACAAATTCATACTTGTTCTAGTTTAATGCTTGTCGATGTACACTGCTTTTCTGTGCAAAGTAACACAGGCTACATACTTGTGCCTTTTTATTTAAAAATAGTGTATAAAAATCTTTAGTTTTTCTTTATCCACTTGTTTCTATTTGTTATTCATATGGTAGTAAAGCAATTGAATAAAACTTGTTCTCACAGTAAAATTCTTTGTTTGCATTATGTAAGAATAAAAAGATTTACTTATCACCCACACTTGTCCGTCTTTTCAAATGAGAAAAATCTCTTGTTTCCAAATTTCAGCAATTTTTTTCTTTCTGAAAATATTTAGGCGAAATTCCATTCACCGTGGCCTTGGTTTGAAGTCACTAGCTCAGGATATCTTGAACCTTTCACTTGACAAGTCCCTACGGCTACGTTGTAGTAACTGGGAAGCAGAAGAACTCAGCAATGATCAGGTAATTTCCGGGATACAAGGTTGTAAAATGTGGTTTTACTTTTCCCATGGAAATATCTGTTTTAATTTGTGATATACTGCCAAATTTGCTAGCCTTAATTGCCCAGGTTGTGTCACTGGGATTATAACCTTTAACTTGAGTGATGTATGACGCACCTGATGTAACTTGTATTCGTTTTGTTCTAGTTTGCTGATTGTAGAAGGCAGCTTAACTAGTTGCAAACTCTTTAATGCAGGGAAGACAAGAAGGCTGCAGCCTTTTGTTTCAGTAACAATTGCTTGGAGTCATGTTCATTACTGTCATCGCATTGCAGCGTGAGAAGGTATCACACTCCTAAGGACATTGCCCTTTGGCTAAAAAATTTAAACCAAGATGCCCATCTGCCAGAGTTAAGGGTAGCTTAGGTGGATGTTAAAGATCCCATGGCAGAAAGGACAGAGAGAGTGCTTTACTAAAATTTCCACTAATTGTTTAAATGCCACCTAGTGGGACCAACCTAGTTGAAATAAAATGCATTTATCAGACACATGTAAGCTGTAGAAGCTTTGCTGCTTTGCACCACCATTCCTTCCCTTGACGTGCAGCATGGCATATAGACTTCTACTCTTCATCCTGGAAGGCCAGTTTTTTAGAAAAAAAAAAGTACTTTTCCCTCTTCCCCCAAACACTGTTCTCATGCTACAAAAATTGATGTATGAATAAGAATTCAGGACAAAGGTCATACTTAAACTCATTGCAGAGTGCTTTTTTAACATTGGAAAATATCCACTGTGTCTCTCACCTCAATCTTAAATCTTTTGTCCTCCTTTGGTCTACTTGCCATATCCTTGCAGCAAAAGGTTATGTGCATTGTAATCATATTTTAAACATACTGGAAAATATTAAGATACAACCAAACATCCTAATACTGGGTGATTTTTAACAACCCTGCCATTAACCTGGAAAACTCGTATACCAACACCTTTGCCCAACGGTTCTTGGAATTCATAAATTCCAACACCCTGGATCAGCTAGTCCTTAGTCCCACCAGGGGCTACAATTTCCTAGACCTGGTCATTACCAACATGGAAAATCGATGCTCCACACCTATGGTCACCCCCACGTTGGTGTCAGGTCTGACCATAAGCTAATCACTCTTGACATCCACATCCCACCCCCACCCTCCAGTAAGGAAACCTCCGTAAAAAACTTGTCCAAAGTCAACTTCATGCTACTCGAGTCAGAAGTGGCAAACGTCATGACACCCATGCAGACGGGAACTGAAAGTTCGACTGCTGAATCCTACACTAAGGCACTGTACGAGCACATCCACTCGTGCATGAATCGTGCCATCCTCAATAGAACCAATATGCTTTCCTCCAAAAAAAAGAAGCCAATCTGATAGTTCCTTGCCATAAACAGACTTTGCAACAAAAGGAAGAAACTGTTGCAGAAAAGAGGAAAATCCCAAGATGCAAAAAAACACGCTTATCAGCCTCAGTAAGAAGCTGAGATGCCTCAAAATCCTACAAAGCTAGTTACAAAAATAAAATTGCCAAAGATTCCAAAGACAACCACAAGGCATTCTATAGCTATGTCAATAGTCTAAATGGCAATGCTCAGATCTGCTCTGAGCTACAACAGAATAGCATTAAATACACTGATCCCAAGGATATTGCCAATATCCTGGCAGATCGATTCAGTGCAAACTTCACCCCCCCTCACCCCCTAAAGGACCCATCTGAATACCGAAAGATTGCCAAATTTTGGTAATGGTCCCGCAGGTAAAAATCGCACTCTCCAAAGCTAACCAGATGACATCCTAGGCTGTGTACTACATGAACTGGCACCTCACCTAAGTGTCATGTTTAATCATAGCCTCACCTCCGGCTTCGTGCCCACTAAGTGGCGCACAGCTGCAGTTATCCCACTCCACAAGGGGGGATCCACCTTGGATCCTGGGAACTACCACCCCATCAGTCTGATGAGCCTGATCTGAAAGACCATGGAACGTATTATCATGGAACTTAAAAACAAAGACATTGGCGACCTTCAAACACTGGACCCCACGCAGTTTGGGTTCGAGCAAGACTGATCTCGTCTCCTGAACCTGATTTCTTCAAATAAGTCTCCAGAACTGAGGACAAGGGTAAGGTGGTCCACACAGCCTGTCTGGACCTCGCCAAGGTCTTCGACACCATCCCCCACTCTGGAATCATTAGTTAACTTAGTAAGCTGGGCATTAATCCGTACGTCACTCGATGGGTTGCCAACTGGCTTACTGTCAGAACCTACACTGTAAAAGTAGCTGACTCCAAATCCAACTCCAGACAAGTGGAGTACCTCAAGGTTCAGTCCTGGGACTGCTCTTGTTTGGCATCTACTTTTCTGAAGTACAGGCCAATGCTAAGGGACTCTGGCTAACAAAGTTTGCGGATGACGGCAAACTGGGAGCCATTATTGAATACCTAAATGATGTGGATATTCTACAAAAGGGCCTTACAGAAACAGATGCTTGGTGCCAGAGCCATGGGCTCAAGCTCAATGCCAAGAAATGTATAGTTATCCCCTTTGGGAAAAAAACATGTACCCATGAATTACCACATAGGTGGCAGTACACTAAACACAAAGTGTGATAAGAGACTTTGGTACCAGGTGGACAGTGGTCTCACCTTCGATACCCAAGTCGCCACAAAAGTCAGGAAATCTTTCTGTGTGGCACACCATCACTAAGGGCTTTTCATACAGGAAAAAGGAGGTCATTGTCACACTGTACTCATCCCTTATTAGACCCATTATAGAATACAACGCCCCGTTTGGTATGTACCTCTCGACATCTGCAACAACTGGAAAGGCCGCAGAAATACCTCACTAAAAGAATTACAGGCCTAATGCCCTATGCCGACTGTCTAAAAAGACTTAAACTATACTCTGTCGCATATCGTCTGCTCAGAGACCATCTCTGCTTAACATACAAGGCCATGTCAAACCCAAAGCTGTTGGGCATGCTACATTTAAAGAAATCCCATTCCCTCAGAGACGCACGCTCCAGGGATCTAAACCTTATCACAATGAACAAAACATGCTGGAGGGATAAGTTCCTGACCCAGAGACTCCCCAGACTCTGAAATAGACTTGCCCATGCATGTCAAGCAGAGCGCTTCTTGGCCTCTTCAAAAGGAACATTGATGATTGCATGGGAGATGGGAAATTCACCCCGGGGATCACTTCAGTCACCCTGCTAGACAGGGTTCCAGGGAAGCAAATACTATGGGAAGAAGTAGCCAGGGAATTGTTATGGCTAGGCTTGTATAGGCCCTAGGGCCCATAGGTTGGTACTAGGCTATTTGTGCATTGGGGGCGGGGGGGGGTTCCAGCCACTCTGTTCAGAATTCTGAGTCCGTAACTTGTAAAGGGCGAATGTTTGATGCTGATCAACCTTAGATGTTCATCGTGTTTCACTGTTGCAGTCATTACACTTGGGTTATCCTGCTGGCAGGCTGCCCACAGTCGGCCTGAATTCCAAAGTCCCAGTCTAGCGTCTGTTGCTGTCGCCTCTTCCCTGATGTCAGTGCGCCAGGGGTATATAAGATGCAGCCAACGCCATTTTCTTCAGTCTTTCTTGCCTCGCGGTGCCCGAAGCAAAAGCAGTTCGCAAGTGTCAGTCGGCCGACTCCTGAGATTTTCGAAATTGAAGTTCTGAACCGAAGTCTTCAATAAAGCTAAGTACCCCATTGGGGAAACTTTTTCTTGCTCCAGACCGATGTCAGTAAAAGTTAACAATTGTATTTTTTGTGGGAAGCAAATACCTCATGAGGTTTTTCACTCTTACTGTATTCCTTGCCTAGGCCTTGACCACGACGTTGCTAGTTGTCGGTTTTGTGCTAGATTCAACCAACGCACTATTAAGCGTTGGTTTGATTTTGCTTTACATTACTTTGGCCTAAGGTTTAACTACATAATGCCGTCGGAACATCCGACGACCGGAATTCATAAATGCAAAGACAAAGAAAAGGACAGGCATCTGAGGTCCAAAACAGACAAAGCCTCTTCTAGGCCAGTTGCCAGTTCTCAGTGAGGCGCTTTTGCAGCCCCTGACACCCGCTACCTCAGAGGCACAGGCTGCCTCCGACTTCCACATGGAGACAACTAGGCCACTGGAAACTCAAGGTGTTGGGCCTATGGAAACTTTTCCCTCAGATGGGTCCGGAGCAGCTGAGCAGGCATCTGCTTCTGAGGGTGTTTTCGGACCTACACAGCTTACTATCAAGTCCACTTCAACAGCCAAGGCAAAGTCTAAAACACCATTAAAGACAAAAAAAAACAAGTACAGCATTCTCCTGGACAGTCATCCATGCCAAAGAAACAGATGCTTAAAATGGCCGAGGACCTAATTACTTTGATCAGGGGTTCCCATCCCCCTCCTGATAAAAGGCCTAGGCAAGACACTGATTATGACTCCTCCGACCAGGTTTCTGTTTCCTCTGATTCCTCTTCAGAACAGGGATATTCTCTTCCTCCCAATGAGGACTCTGACGCTGAAGAATCTATCCGTTCAGCCTCTCCTCCTGAGGATTACTCTTTTGGGGAAACCTTGCACACCATGAGGGAGCATTTCCATTGGGAGAGCCAGGATTATTCAATCCAAGAAAAGGCTCAGAGACTTTCTTTTACTGCCTCAGCACAGGCCCCTTGTTATCCCCCCGTACTAGATATTGTTGATTTTTTTCTGAATCCAGTTTGTCTCCTGATTCTTTACCCCATGCACCAGTCAAGCCAGATAGGTACTACAGGGTCCCAGACTCTCAGAAATTTTTTTATAAAACCCTGCTGCTGACCCAGAAACAATTTCTCAGGGTCCCAAAGGGGTCAAGGCTTCCACTGCAAAAAACCCTGTTCCCTCTGATAGGGATTCTAGAGCACTGGATACATGGGGGAAAAAAGTTTACACGTCTGCTACTTTAGCTGTAAGGGCTTTAAACTGCCAGTTTCACATGCTTAAATATCAACAATACCTAATGTCTTTGCTAAAACTGAAAATGCTTACAAGCTCAGAATGTCCTGACAATAAGGAAATGCAGGATTTATTGCATGCAGCTGAATAAGTGGGAAAGCATACTTTGCAATGTGGTTTTGATTCATTAGAGGCTTCTTGCAGAGCCGCAGTTACAGGTTCTGTCATTCGAAGGCATGCTTGGTTAAAAGAACAAAGTTTACCTGATCATGTTAAAGCAAAATTGTTGGATGCTCCATTACAGCATGATACTTTGTTTGGTGTTAAGGCAGAAGAGGTGTTAAAGAAAATGGAGGATAAAGCAAAATCAGTGCAGACAGTAAAGGATTTTCTTACAGGTTCAGCCACCTAGATTTAGCAGGAACTGGCCTTCTAAAAATTGGTCCTTTCCAGTGTCACAGGCCACAAAGAGGCAGATCTCAGCCCCAAGGCTCATACAGATCAAAACAATGGGGTGTTTCAACCCTCAAAGGCGGATAAGACAAATCACAACCTTATAGGAAACCGTCCCAATGACCTCCCTCTACAAATGCCAAGCACCTACCTTTTGGCAGCACCCTTGGGGGGAAAACTAGCACTTTTCTCACAACATTGGCACATGATCACCCAGGACAAATGAGTACTAAAAATTGTTTCTCAGGCTTACAGGTTCCACTTTCACATCCTTCCAAGGTCAAAAGGTATGCCAGACCTGCCACAAAATCAATGGGCAGAGGCACAAAAACAAATTTATGCTCTCATGGACATGAGAGTTATTCAAAAAGTACCACAGCAACAACAGGGGCAAGGATTTTACTCTACTTTTCTTGGTACCCAGAAAGGACAAAGCCTGGAGACCAATACTGGACCTGTCAATTCTAAATACTTTCCTGGATGTCCCAAAATTCAAAATGTTGACACTGCGGCAACTTCTACCCATGCTGGGCAAGAAGGCTTGGCTAGTTAATTTGGACCTCAAAGAGGCATACCTGCATGTCCCAATCAGACAATCTTGCAGAAGATTCCTCAGATTCATAGCTGGCTCAATGCATTACCAATTTTCTGCACTGCCCTTTGGCTTATCTACTGCACCCAGGGTCTTCACAAAATGCCTGGCACCAGT